>NC_135535.1:122591944-122635185 GCF_045843805.1 Urocitellus parryii | reverse complement strand
GAACCCAAACCCTAACCCTAACCCGAACCCGAACCCTAACCCTAACCGTAAACCTAACCCTGAACCGAACCCAATCCCGAACACTAACCCTAACCTTACCCCAACCATAACCCTAAACCTAACCCTACCCCTAAACCTAACCCTAACCCTAACACTAAGCGTAACCCTAACGCTAACCATAACCCGAAACCTAACACTAACCCTAACCCTAACCCTAACCCTAAACCTAACCCTAACCCTAGTGCGAACCCTAACCCTAACCGTAACCCTATCCCTAACCCTAACCCTAACACTAACCCGAACACTAACCCTAACCCTAAACCTAACCCTAACCCGAACCCGACTCAGAAACCTCACCCTAACCTAACCCTAAACCTAACACTAACCCGAACCCGAATCCTAATTCTAACCCTAACCCTAACCCTAACCCCTAACCTAACCCTAACCCAACCCCTAACCATTACCCTAACCCTAACACTAACCCAAACCCTAAACCTAACCCTAAACTTAACCCTAACCAAAACACTTAACCTAACCCTAACTGTAACCCTAACCATAATCGGATCCCTAATCCTAACTTTAACCCTAACCCTAATCCGAACACTAACCATAACCATAACCCCAACCCTAACACTAACCCTAACTCTAACCCTATGCCCTAACCCTAACCCTAACCGTTAGTCTAACATTAACCCTAACCCTAATCCTAATCCTAATCCGAACCCTAACCCTAACCCTAACCCGAATGCAAACCCGAACCCGAACCCTAACTCTAACCCTAAACTTAACCTTAAACTGAACCCTAATACGAACCTGAACCCTAAGCCTAACCCTAACCCGAACCCTAACCCTAACCCTATCCCTAACCCTAACCTTAACCCGAACCCTAACCCTAACCCCAACCCTAACCCGAACCCTAGCCCTAACCCTAACTCGAACCCTAACCCAAACCTGAACCCTAACTCTAACCGTAACCCTAAACCTATCCCTTACCCTAACCCTAAACCTAAACCTAACCCTAACCCTAACCCTAACCCGAACCCGACCCCGGACCCAAACCCGAACCTTAACCCTAACTCTAACCCTAACACTAAATCTAAACCTAACCCTAACCCTAACCCGAAACCTAACCCTAACACGAACCCTAACAGTACCCCTATAACGAACCCTAACCCTAACCCTAACCCTAACCCTAACCCTAACTCAAACCAGAACCCGAACCCTAACCCTAACCTAACCCTAAACTTAACCCTAACCCGAACCTGAACGCAAACCCTAACTCTAACCCTAATCCTACAACAAACCCTAACCCTACCACGAACCCGAACCCGAGGCCTAACGCGAACCCTAACGCTAACCCTAAACCTAAACCTATCCCTTACCCTAACCCTAACCCTAACCCTAACACTAACCCTGACCCAAACACAACCCCGGACCCGAACCCGAACCTTAATCCTAACCATAAACCTAACCCAAACACTAACACTAAATCTAAACCTAACCCTAACCCTAACCCTACCCCTAACTTGAACCAGAACCCGAACCCTAACCCTAACCCTAACCCTAACCCTAACCCTAAAGTAACCCTCACCCTAAACCTAACCCTAAACCGAACCCAACCCTGGACCCGAACCCGAACCTTAACCCTAACCATAACCATAACCCTAACCCTAACACTAACCCTAAACCGAAACCCTAACACTAACTCTAACGATAACCCTAACCCGACTTTGATCACTAACCCTAAACCTAACCCGAACCCTAACCCTCATTCTAACCCGAATCCGAAACCGAAACCTAACCCTAACCCGAACCCTATCCTAACCTTAACCCAAACCCTAACCCGAACCCGAATCTGAATCCTAACCATAACCCTAACACGAAACCTAACAATAACCCTAAACCTAACCCTAACCCTAACGCTAACCCTAACCATAACCCTAGCCCTAACCCTAACCCTAACCCTAACCGTAAACGTAACCCTAACCCTAACCCTAACCTTAACCTTAACCCTAACCCGATCCCTAACCATAAACCAAAACCTAACTCTAACCCTAAACCTAACCCTATGCCTAACCCTAACCCTAACCCTAACCCTAAACCGAACCCTCTCCCGAACACTAACCCTAACCATAACCCTAACCCTAAACCGAACCTCAACCTGAACCCGAATCATAAAATGAACCCTAACCCTAACCCTAAACCTAACCATAACCCGATCCCTAAGCCTAAACCGAACCTGAGCCCGAACCCTAACACTAACCCTAACACTAAACCTAACCCTAAACCTAAAGCAAACCCTAACCCTAACCCGAACCCTAACCCTAACCCTAACGCAAACCCGAACCGTAACCCTAACACTAAACCTAACCCTAACCCGAACCCGAACCCGACACCTAACCCGAACCCGAACCCTAACCCTAACCCTAACCAGAACCCTAATTTTAACCCAATTAATAATCCTAAACCTAACACTGTCCGGAACCAGAATCCGAACCCAAAGACTAACACTAACCCTAACCCAAAACCTAACCCTAACCCTAACCCTATCCCGAACCCGAACCCGAACCCGAAACCTAAACCTAAACCTAAACCTCACCCTAAACCTAACCGTAACCCTAACCATTACCCTAACATTAAACCTAACCCAAAAAGGAACCTGACCCCGAACCCAAACCTTAACCCTAAACCTAACCCTAACCATAACCCTAACACTTAAATCTAACCCCTAATCCTAACCCATACCCTAACCCTAACCATAACCCTAAGCCTAAATCGAAACCTAACCCTAACCCTTACCCTAACGCTACCCTAACCCAAACCTAACCGTAACCCGAACCAGAACCCGAACCCTAAATCTAACCCTAAAACTAACCCGAACCTCAACCCTAAAACAAAACTGAAACCTAACCTTAACCCTTACCCTAACCCTAACCCTTACCCGAACCCGAACATGAATCCTAACCCTAACCCTAAAACAAACCCTAACCCTAAACTAAACCAGAAACCGAACCCTAACCAAACCCTAACCCGAACCCGAACCCGACCCTCAACATGAACCCTAACCCTATTTCTAAGCCTAAACCTAACCCTAACCCGATCCCTAAACTTAACGCGAACCCGAACCCTAACCCTACCCGAACTCTAATTCTAACCCAAACCATAACCCTATCCCTAACCCTAATCCTAACCCAAACCCTAACCCTAACCCTAACCCTAAACTGAACCCTAACCCTAACCGAAACCCTAACCCTAACCCGAACCCGAACCTGAATCCTAACCCTAACCATAACCCGAAACCTAACCCTAACCCTAAACCTAAACCTAACCCAAACCCTAACCCGAATCCTAACCCTAACACTAACACTAACCCAAACCCGAACTCTAACCCTAACCCTAACCCGAACCCGAATCCTAAAGCTAAGCCTAACCCTAACCCGAACACTAAACCTAACGCGAACCCTAACCCTAACCCTAACCCTATTAAAACCATTACCCTAACCCTAACCTTAAATCGAACCCTAACATGAACACGAACACTAACCCTAATTATAATCCGAACCCTAACCCTCAACATAACCCTAACCCTAACCCTAAACCGAACCCGAACCTGAACCTGAACCATAAACCGAACCCGAAACCGAACCATAACCCTAACACAAACACTAACCCTAACCCTAACCGTAACCCTAAAACTAAACCTAACCCTAACCCGACCCCAAACCATAACCATAACCCTAACCCTAACCCTACACTAACCCTAACCGTAACCCTAAAACTAACCCTCACTCTAACCTGAAACCGAAACCGAAACCTAACCCTAACCCTAACCCGAAACCTAACCCTAACCCTAACCCGAAACCGAACCCAAACTCTAACCCTAAACCGAACCCTTCCAAGAACCCTAACCCTAACCCTAACCCGAACACGAACGCTAACCCTAAAGCGAACCTTAACTCTAACCCTAACCCTAACCCTATCCCTAACCCTAACCCGAACCCTAACCATAACCCTAACCCTAAACCGTACCCTACCACGAACCCGAAACCTAACGCTAACCCTAACCCGAACCCTAACCCTAACGCTAACACGAACCTCACCCCTAACCCTAACCCGAACACTAACACTGTACCTAAACCGATTCCTAACCCTAACCCTAACCCTAACCCTAACCATTACCCGAAACCTAACCATAACTCTAACTCTAATCCTAACCCTAACCCTAACCCTCACTCTACTCCGATCCCTAACCCTAACACTAACCCTAACCCTCACCCGAACCCGAACCCGAACCCTAACCCTAACCCTAACCCTAACACGAACCCTAACCCTAACCGAAACCATAAACCTAATCCGAACCCGAACCTGAGTTTTAAATGAAATCCTCACGGAAACCAAACCCTAACCCTAAACCTAACCCTAACCAAAACCCTAATCCTAACCCTAAACCGAACCCTAACCCTAACCCTAACACGAACCCGAACCCGAACACTAACCCTAACCCTAACCCTAACCCGAACCCTAACTGAACCCTAACACTTGGCTTAACCCTAACACTAACCCTAAATCTAACCTGAACCCTAAACCTAACCCTAACCCTTTCCGTAACCCTAACCCTAACCCTAACACTAATCCTAACCCTAACCCTAACCCTAACACTAACCAGAACCCGAACCCTAACCCTAATCCTAACACAAAACCTAACCCTAACCATAACCCTAACCCTAACATTAAACCGATCCAGAACCTGAACCTGAATCCTAAACCAAACCCGAACCCGAACGCAAACCCTAACCCTCACCCTAAACCGAACTCTAACCCTAACCCTAACCTGAACCCGAACCCTAACCCTAACCCTAACCCTACCCCTAACCCTAACCTTAACACTAAATTTAACCCTAACCCTTACCCTAACCTGAAACCGAAACCTAACCCTAACCCTAACACTAACACTAACCTTAATCTGAAACCGAACATGAATCCTAACCCTAACCCTAAACCAAACCCTAACCCTAAACTAAACCCGAACCCGAACCCTAACCAAACCCTAACCCGAACCCGAACCCTACCCTGAACACGAACCCTAACCCTATTTCTAAGCCTAAACCTAACCCTAACCCGATCCCTAAACCTAACGCGAACCCGGACCCTAACCCTACCCGAACTCTAATTCTAACTCTAACCCTAACCCTATCCCTAACCCTAATACTAATCCAAACCATAACCCTAACCCTAACCCTACTCCGATCCCTAAACCTAACCCTAACCCTAACCCGAACCGAAACCCTAACCGAAACCCTAAACCTAACCCGAACACGAACCTGAATCCTAACCCGAAACCGAACCTAACCCTAACACTAACACTAACCCGAACCAGAACCCTAACCCTAACCCTAACCCGAACCCGAACCCAAAACCTAAGCCTAACCCTAAACCGAACACTAAACCTAACGCAAACCCTAACCCTAACCCTAACCCTAATCATACCCGAACCCTAACCCTAACCCTAACCCGAACACTAACCCTAACCCTAACCCGAACCAAAAACCGAACTCTAACCATAATCCTACCCAGAACCCTAACCCTAAACCTAACCCTAACCATAACACTAACCCTAATCCGAACCCGACCCCGAACCCGAACCCTAAACCAAAATCTAACACTAACCCTAAGCCTAACCCTAACCCTAATGCGAACCCTAACCCTAACCCTAAGCCTAACCCTTACCCGAACCCGAACCTGAATTCTAACCCTAACCTGAAACCTAACACTAACCCTAACACTAACCCTAACACTAACCCTAACCCTAACACTCACCCTAACCCTAAACCGAACCCTAACACGAACCCAAAAAGTAATCCTACCAGTAACCCGAAACCAAACCCTTACACTAACCCTAAACCGAACCCTAACTCGAACCCGAAACCTAACCCTAACCCTTACCCGAACCCTAACCCTAACCCTAACCCGAACCCTAACCCTAACCATAACCCTACCCTAATGCTAAACCGAACCCGAACCTGAAACCGAACCCTATACTGAACCCTAACCCTGACCCTCACCCTAACCGTAACCCGATCCCTAACCCTAAACGGAACACAAACCCAAACCCTAACACTAACCCTAACCATAATCCTAACCCTAACCCTAATGCGAACCCTAAACCTAACCCTAACCCTAACCCTTACCCGAACCCGAACTTGAATCTTAACCCAAACCCTAACCCGAAAACTAACACTAACCCTAACACTAACCCTAACCCTAACCCAAACCTAACCCTAAACCTAACCCTAACTCGAACCCAAAAAGAAATACTACCCCTATTATTAATTATTAATCCTACCCCTATTATCCCATTAATGTGCCAAGTTTCAAAAAGCTAGCACAAACCTTGTTTGATTTAGATTTCAATCTACATGTATCCATATAGGAGTAAACAGAGTGACACCTAAAAATGAAAACGGTTACCGCAAACGAACGGTTTAACCTAGAAAAACGAAATTTGGTGAGCCAAGTGGGATTGGTGTACTGATCATTACCTGCAAGTATCATCAAGATTGGGTGAAAAAATGTTTGCTGAGATTTCAGGAAACTCGTAGATTTTGGAAGGTTGACAACCCCTTTCAATAAGAGTAATTTTCGTCAGTCTCTGATTGGGGCTACTTCAATAGGAAACCATCCATAGAGATAGAATTTGGAACTACTTTATTGTGCCAAGTTTCAAGGAGCTAGCACAAACCGTGTTTGATTTAGAGTTCCAAATACATGTATCCATATACGAGAAAACAGAGTGACAGCTAAAATTGAAAACGGTTACTGCAAACGAGCGGTTTAACCTAGAAGAACAAAATTTGTTGAGCCAAGTGGGATTGGTGCAGTCATCATTACTTGCAAGTACCATCAAAATTGGGTGCAAAAAATGTTTGCTGAGATTTCAGGAAATCCATAGTTTTTTGGAAGCTTGGTAACCCCTTTCAATTAAAGTGATTTTCGCCAATCTCTGCTTAGGGCTACATCAATAGGAAACAAACCATACCAATAAAACTTGGAACTACATTATTGTGCCAAGTTTCAAAGAGCTAGCAAAAGCCATGTTTGATTTAGATTTCAATCTACATGTATCCATATAGGAGAAAACAGAGTGACAATTAGAAATGAAAAATGTTTGCTGAGATTTCTGAAAACTCGTAGTTTTTTGCAAGCTTGGCATCCCCTTTCAATGAAAGTGATTCTCGTCAGTCTCTGCTTGGGGCTGCTTCAATATGAAACAAACCATAGAGATAGAACTTGGAAGTACTTGATTGTACCAAGTTTCAAAGAGCTAGCAAAAGCCGTGTTTGATTTAGATTTCAATCTACATGTATCCATATTGGAGAAAACAGAGTGACACCTAAAAATGAAAATGGTTACTGCAAACGAACGGTTTAACCTAGAACAACGAAATTTGGTGAGCCAAGTGGGATTGGTGTAATGATCATTACCTGCAAGTATCATCAATATTACGTGTAAAAATGTTTGCTGAGATTTCAGGAAACTCGTAGTTTTCTGGAAGCTGGCAACTCCTATCAATTAACGTGATTTTCGCCAGTCTCTGCTTAAGACTACGTCAATGGGAAACTAACCATAGAGATAGAACTTGGAACTACTTTATTGTGCTAAGTTTCAAAGAGCTAGCACAAACCGTGTTTGATTTAGAGTTCAGTCTACATGTATCCACAGAGGAGAAAAGAGAGTGAAACCTAAAAATGAAAACGGTTACTGCAAACGATCCTTTTAACCTAAACCCTAACCCTAATGCTAACCCTAATCCTAACACGAATCCTAACCCTTACCCTAACCCAAACCCGAACCAAAAGCCTAACCCTAACCCAAACCAAAACCCTAACCCTAACACTAACACTGTCCCTAAACCTAACCTGAGACTTAAACCTAATCCTAAACAGAAAACGAACACTAACCCTAACCCTAACCCTAACCATAACCCGAACCCGAACCCTAAACTTAAAACGAATCCTAACCTAACCCTAACCCTAACCATAACTGAACCCTACCCTAACCCTAACTCTAACACCCGAACCCAAACCCGAACCCTAAACTTATCCTGAACCCTAACCCTAACCCTAACACTAACCATAACCTGAATCATAAACCTAACTGGAACCTGAAACGGAAACCTAACCCTAATCCGAACCCGAACCCTAACCCTAACCCTAAACATTACTCGAACCCTAAAGTTAACCCTAACCCTAACCCTAACCCTAAACCTAAACCTATAATGAATACTAACCCTAACCATAACCCTAACTCTAACCCTCACCCTAACCCTAACCCTAACTCTAACACTAATCCGAACCCGATCCCGAACCTGAACCCGAACCCTAACCATAACCCTAAACCTAAGCCTAACCCTAACCCGAATCCTAAACCTAACCAGAACCCGAACCCGAATCCTAACCCTAACCCAAACCTGAACCCTAACACTAAACCTACCCCTAAAGCAAACCCTAACCCTAACCCTAACACGAACTCTAACGCTAACAATAACCCTAACCCTATCTCTAACCCTAAATCGAACCCGAACCTGAACCTGAAAACTAATCTGAAGCCTAAACCTAACCATACCCCTAACCCGAACCCGAACTCTAACACTAACCCTGAACATGAACCCGAACCCTAACCCTAAACCAAACCCTAACCCTAACCCTAAACCTAACCCTAATCTGAACCCTAAAACGAACCCGAACCTTAAACCTAACCGTAAACCGAACCCAACCCTAAAAGTAACCCTAACTCTAATCCTAAAACTAACCCGAAGCCAAACACGAACCCTAAACCTAACCCTAAACCTAACACGAACCCTAACCTTAACCCGAAACCGAACCCTAACCCTAACCCAAACCCTATCCCTAAACCTAACCCTGAACCTAACACTAACCCTTACCCTTACCCGAACCCTAACAGTAAACCGATCCCCAAACTGAAACCGAACACTAACCTGAACCCTAACCCTAAACCTAAACCTAACCCTAACCCGAACGTGAACCCTAACCCTACCCCGAACCAAAACCAGAAACCTAACCCTAACCATAACCCGAAAACATACCCTAAACCTAAACCTAACCCTAACCCTAACCCCAACCCTAATCCGAACACGAACCCAAACCCTAACCCCAAACCGAACCCTAACCATAACCGTAACCCTAACCCTAACCGTAAGCCTAACCGTAACCATAACCCTAACCCTAACACGAACCAGAACCCTAACTCTAACCTTATCCCTAACCCTAATCCGAATCCGAACCTGAACACAAAAACTAACCCGAACGCTAACCCTAACCCTAACCGTAACCCTAACATGGACCCGAACCCGAAACCTAACCTTAACTTGATCACTAAACTTAACCCTAACTCTAACACGAATCCTACCTAACCGGAACTCGAACCCGAACTCTAACCCTAACCCTAAGCCTAAACCTAATCCTAACCTTAACCCAGAAAAGAACCCTAACCCTAACCCGAACCCTAACCCTAACCTTAAAAGTAACCCTCACCCTAACCCGAACCCGATCCCAACCCTAACCCTAACCCGAACCTGAACTCTAAACCTAACCCTAAAACTAACCCGAACCCAAGCCTGAACCCAAACCCTAACCCTAACTCTAACCCGAACCTGAACCCTCACCCTAACCCTAACCCTAACCCGAACCCTAACCCTAACCCTAACCCTAACCCTAACCTTAACTCTAACCTTAACACTTACCCTAAACCTAAACCGAAACCGAACCTGAACCCGAACAATAACCTGAACCCTAAATCTAACCATTAACTTAACCCTAACCCGAACCCTAAACCTAACCAGAACCCGATCCCGAACCCTAACCATAACTCTAACCATAACCCTAACCGTACCCTAACACGAACTCGAATATTAACACTAAACTGAACCCTAACAATAACCCTAACCCTAACCCTAAACTTAACCTTCGGGTTAAGTTAACCCTAAACCTAACCCTAAACCAAACCTGAACCTCTTTCCTAACCCTAACCCTAACCATAACCCTAACCGTACCCTAACCCGAACCCTATCACTAACCCAAACCATAACCCTATCACTGACCCTAACCCAAACCAGAATCAAAAACTAACCCTAACCGTAACGCTAACCCTGACCTAACCCAAACCCTAACCCTAACACTAACCCTAACCCTAACCGAACCTGAACACTAACCCTAACCCTAATCCTAATCCGAACCCCTACCCTAACCCTAACCCTAACCCGAACACTAACCTTAACCCTAACCCTAACCCTAACCCTAAACTGAACCCGAAACTGAAACCGAACCGTAAAATGTACCCTAACCCTAACCCTATCCCTAACCAGAAAACGAACACTAACCCTAACCCGATACCTAACCCGATCCTGAACCGTAACCCTAACCCTAAACCGAACCCTAACCATAACCCTAACCCTAACCCTAACATTAAACCTAACCCAAACCCGAACCGGAACCCTAACATTAACCCGAACACTAACCCTAACCCTAACACTAAACCTAACCCTAACCCAAACCCGAACCTGAAACCGAATTGTAACCATTACCCGACCACTAAACTTAACCCTAACCCTAAACCTAACCCGAAACCGAACCCGAAACCTAACCTTAACCCGAACACGAACCCTAATAATAACCCTAACCCTAACCCTAACACGAAACCAAACACTAAGCGAAACACGATCCTGAACCGTAACCCTAATCCTAACGATAACTATAATCTTAAACTTAACCCAAAACCGAACCTTAACCCTAAACCTAACACTAATCCTAATCTTAACCCGAATCAGAACCCTAACCCTAACCCGAACCATAACCGTAAACCTAACCCTAACCCTAACCCTAACCCGAACCCAACCCTAGCCTAACCCGAACCCAATCGCTAACCCTAAAACTAACACTAACCCGAACCAGAACCGGAAGCCGAACCCTAACCCTATCCCGAACCCTAACACTGAACCCCACCCTAACCCTTACCCTAATCATAACTCTAACCCAAACCCTAACCCTAACCATAAATCTAACCCGAAACCTAATCATAACCGTAACCCTAACCCTAACCCTAACCCTGACCCTAACGCGAACCCGAACCCGAACCCGAACCCTAACCCTAACACAAACCATAACCCTAACCCTAACCCTAACTTGATCCGAACAATAACCCGATTCCGAACCCTAACCTGAACCCTAACCCTAACCATAACCCGAACCCTAACCCTAACTCGACCCTGTCCCTAACCCTAACCCTAAACCTAACCCAAACCCAAACCCTAAACCTATACCTAACCCGAACCCTAACCCTAACGCTAATCCTAAACCTAAACTGAACCCGAACCTGAATCCGAACCCTAACCTGAACCCTTACCATAAACATAACCCTAACCCTAACCCTAACCCTACCGCTAACCCTAAATCGAACCCGAACCCTAACCCTAACCCTAACCCTAATCCTAACCAGGACCCAAACACTAAACATAACCCTAACCCTAACCCTTACCCTAACCCTTACAATAACCCTACCCCTAACCCTAACCGAACACTAAACCTAAACCTTACCCTAACCCTAAGCCTAACCCGAATCTGAACCCGAACACTCACCCTAACAGAACCCTAAGCCTAATCTGAACCCTAACCCTAATCCTAAACCTAAACCTAATATTAACCCTAACCTGAACCGTAACCCTAACCCTAACCCTAACCCTATCCTGAACTTGAACCCTAACCCTAATATTAAACCTAACCCTAACATTGACCCTAACCTGAACTTTAACCCTAATCCTAACCGTAACCCCTACTGAACCCTTACCCTAACACTAACCCTAACCCTAAACCTAAACCTAACTCTAACCCTAACCCTATCCCAAACCCTTACCAGAGCCCTAACCCTATCCCTAACCAGAACCCTAACCCTAAACATAACCCTAACCCTAAACATAACCCAACCCTAAACCTAACCCGAACTGGAACCCTAACCATAACCCTAAACCCAAACGCTAACCCTAACCCTAACCCTAACACTAAACCGAAACCGAAGCTGAACCCGAACCCTAAACTGAACTGTAACCATAACCCTAACCCTAAACCTAACTCTACCCCTAACCCTAATTTTTACCCGAACCCGACCCGAACCCTAACCCTAACCCTAACCTTAACCCAAACCCTAACCGGAACCCAAAAATAACTCCAACCCTAATCCTAACCCTAACCCTAACCCTAACCCTAACCCAAACCCTAACCCTAACCCTAACCCGAACCCTAACCCTAACCCTAACCCGAAACCTAACTTGAACCTCAACCCTAACCCTAACCCTAAAATGAACCCTAACGCTAACACTAACCCTAAACCTAAGCCTATCCCTAACCCTAAACCTAACACGAAAAAGGAACCCGAAACCTAACCTAAACCTAACAATAACCCGAACACGAAACCAAACCCTGACCCTAACACTAACAATAACCTGAACCCTAATACTAACCCTAACCCTAACACTAACCGATCCCGAACCCGAACCCGAAACCCAACCCTAACCCTAAGCCTAACCCTAACCCCAAACCTAACCCGAAACCTAACCCTAATGCTAACACTAACCGAAACCTAACCCTAAACCTAACCCTAACCCGAGCCCGAACCCAAAAACGAACCCTACCCTAACCCTAACCCATACACTATCCCTAACCCGAACCCGAACCCGAACCCGAACCCTATCCCTAACACGAAGCTGAACACGACCCTAACCCTAACCCTAAACCTAATGGGAACCCGAAACCTAAACATAACCCTAAACCTAACCCTAACTCTAACCCTAACCCTAACGCTAACCCTAACAATAACTCTAACCCTAACCCTAAACCTAATCTAACCCTAACCCTTACACTAACGCTCACCGGAACCTGAACCCTAAACCTAACCCAAAACCTAACCCTAACCCTAACTCTAACCCTAACCAGAACCCGAACCCTATCCCTAACCAGAAACCTAACCCTAAACCTAACACTAACTCTAACCCTAACCCTTACCCAAACCTTAACCCTATCTGGAAACCTAACTCTAACCCTAATCCTAAGCTGAAACCGAACCCTAACCCAAACCCTAACCCTCACCCTAACCGTCACCCTAAAACTAACCCGAACCCAAAACCGAACACTTACCCTATCCCGAACCCTAACCCTAACCCAAACCCAAACCCAAACCATAACCCGAACCCTAACCCAAACCAGCTCCTGAACCGAACCCTAACCTGAACCCTAATCCTAACCTTAACACTAACTCTAACACGAACCATAACCCTTACCTGAACTCTAACCCTAACTGTAACCCTACCCTAAACTGAACGCTAACCCTAACGTAACGCTAAACCTGACCCTAATCCGATCCCGAAACCTAACCCTAACACTAACAGTAAAACGAACCCGAGCCCTAACCCTAAACGTAACCCTAACCCTAACCCGAAACCGAACCCTAACCCTAACCCTAAACCTTACCTGAACCCGACCCGAACCCTAACCCTAACCCTAACTCTAACTCAAAACCAAACCCGGATCCAAAAAATAACTCTAACCCTAACACTAACCCTTACCCTTTACCAAACACTAACCTTAACCCGAATCATAACCCTAACTGGAACCCGAATCCGAACCCTAAAACTAATCCAAACCCGAACCCTAACCAGAACACTAAACAAAACACGAACCACAACCCGAAACCTAACCCTAACCCTAACCCAAACACTAACCCTAAACCGAACACGAAACCGAACCCTAACTCTAACACGAAGCCGAAAATGAACCATAACCCTAACACGAACCCTAACCGTAACCCTACCCCTAAACCTAACCCTACCCCTAAACCAAACACAAAACTGAAACCGAACCCTAACCTGAACACTAACCCTAACCATAACCCTCACACTAACAATAACCCTATCCCGAACTAAAGCGCTAACCATAACCCGAACCCTAACCCTAAACCTAACCCTAACCCTAATCCGAACCTGACCTTGAACCCGAACCTTAAACTGAACCTCATCCCTAACCCTAACCCTAACCCTAACCCTAACCCGAAATCTAACACTAAACCTAACCCTAACCCTAACCTGAACCCTAACCCTAACCCTAACCCTAACCCTAATCCTAAACCTAACCCTAACCCTAACCCTAACCCGATCCTGAACCCTAACCCTAACCCTAACCCTAACCAGAACAAGAACTTAACCCTAACCCTAACCCTATCCCAAAATCTAACCCTAAACCGAACCCTTACCAGAACCCGAACACGAACCCTAACCCTAACCCTAACTCGAAACCGAACCCTTACCCTGCCCTTAGGAGAATCCGAACACTAACCCTAACCCTAACCCTAACCCTAACCCTAACCCGAACCCCAACCCTAACCCTAACACTAACCCTAATCCAAACCCGAACCTGAAACCGAACGCTAACCTGAAACCCAACCCTAACGCTAACCCTAACCCTAACCCGAACCCGAAACCCAACCCTAACCCTAAGCCTAACCCTAACCCCAACCCTAACCCGAAACCTAACCCTAATGCTAACACTAACCGAAACCTAACCCTAACCCTAACCCTAACCCGAGCCTGAACCCGAAACTGAACCCTAACACTAAGCATAACCCAAACACTATCCCGAACCCGAACCCGAACCCTAACCCAAACACGAAGCCGGACACGAACCCTAACCCTAACCCTAAAGCTAATGGAAAACCGAAACCTAAACCTAACCCTAAACCTAACCCTAACTCTAACCCTAACCCTAACGCTAACCCTAACAATAACCTTAACCCTATCCCTAAACCTAATCTAACCCTAACCCTAACCCTAACGCTAACCCGAACCTGAACCCTAAACCTAACCCAAAACCTAACCCTAACCCTAACTCTAACCCTAACCCTATCCCAAACCCTAACCAGAACCCGAACCCTATCCCTAACTAGAAACCTAAGCCTAAACCTAACCCTAACTCTAACCCTAAACCTTACCCAAACCCTAACCCTATCCAGAAACCTAACCCTAACACTAACCCTAAGCTGAAACCGAACCCTAACCCAAACCCTAACCCTAAACCTAACCCTCACCCTAAACCTAACCCGAACCAAAAACCGAACCCTAACCCTATCCCAAAACCTAACCCTAACCCGAACCAAAACCCTAACGCGAACCCTAACCCAAACCAGAACCTGAACCCGAACCCTAACCTGAACCCTAATCCTAACCCTAACACTAACTCTTACATGAACCATAACCCTTACCCGAACTCTAACCCTAACCCTAACCCTTACCCGAATGCTAACCCTAACTTAACCCTAAACCTAACCCTAATCCGATCCCGAAACCTAACCCTAACACTAACACTAAAACGAACCCGAGCCCTAACCCTAAACATAACCCTAACCCTAACCCGAAACCGAACCCTAACTGTAACAATAAACCTTACCTGAACCCGACCCGAACACTAACCCTAACCCTAACTCTAACTCAAAACCTAACCCGAATCCAAAAAATAACTCTAACCCTAACAATAACCCTAACCGTAACCCTACCCCGAACCCTAACCCTAACACGAACCCTAACACTAACCCTAATCCGAAACCTAACCCGAACCTGAACCCTAGCCCTAACCCTAAACTGAACCCTAACCGTAAACCTAATTCTAAAACGAACCCAAACTCTCACCCTAACCCTAACAATAACCCGAACCTGAACCCGAACCCTAACCCTAACCCTACCCCTAACCCTAACTCTAACCCTAACCTAACCCTAATGCTAACCCGAACCTGGATCCTAACCTTAACACTAAACCTAACCCTAACTCTAAATCTAACCCTAATCCTATCCCAAAACCTAACCAGAACCTGAACCCTATCCCTAAACAGAACCCTAACCCTAAACCTAACCCTAACTCTAACCCTAACCCTAACCCTAATCCGACCCCAAACCGGAAACCTAACCCTAACTCTAACCCTAACCATAACCCTAAACCTAACCCTAAACCTAACCCGAAACCGAACCCTAACCCTAACCCTAACACTAACCCTAAACGTAACGTGAACCCGAACCCTAACCCTAACCCTAACCCTAACACGAACCCTAACCATAACCTCAACACTAACCGAACCCTAAACCTAACCTAACCTAAACTAAACCCAAACCCGAACCGGAACCCTAACCCTAACGCTAACCATAACCCAAAACCTAATGCTATCCCTAACCCTAACCCTAAACCTAACCCGAAATTAACCCTATCCGGAAACCGACCCGAACCCTAAAGCTAACCCAAACCCTAAACCTAACCCTAAACCTAACCCTAACACAAACAATAACACGAACCCTAACCATAACCCTAACTGGAACCCTAACCCTAAACCTAACACTAACCCTAATCCTTAATCGAACCCGAACCTGAACCCGAACCCTAACCCAAACCCGATCCCGAATCCTAACCCTAACCCAAAATCTAACCCTAACCCTAACCCTAACACGAACCCGAAACCTAACCCTAACCCTAACCCTAATCCAAACCCGAACCCTAAACCTAACCCTCACCATAACCGAACCCTAACCCTTATCCCATACCAAACACTAATCTTAACCCGAATCCTAACCCTACCTGGAAGCCGAACCCGAACCCTAACCCTAATCCAAACCCGAACCCTAATTCGAAAACTAAATATAACCCGAACCCCAACCCTAATCCTAACCCTAACCCTAACCCTAAGCCTAACCCTAAACCTGACACGAAACCTAAACCCTAACCCTAACCCTAACCCTAACCCTAGCCCAAACCCTATCCACAACCCAAACTCTAACTCTAACCTGAACAATAACCCAAACCCTAACACTAACTCTAAATGAACCCGAACCCGAACCCTAACCTTAACACGAACCCTAACCCTAAACGTAAACCTAATCCTAACCCTAACTCGAAACCAAACCCTAACCCTAAACTGAACCCGAACCTAATCCTAAACCTAATCCTAACTCTAACTCTTTGAAATAGGGTTTATTTCAAACCCTAACCAGAACCCGAACCCTATCCCTAACCAGAACACTAAACCTAACGTAACCCTAAATCTAAACCTAAACCTAACCCTAAATCTAAACCTAAAACTAACACTAACCCTAACCCAAACCCGAACACGATCCTGAACCCAAACCCTAACCTTAACGCTAATCCTAACCCTAAACCTAAATCTAACCCTAACCGTAACCCTTACCCGAACCCTAACCATAACCCTAACCCATAGCCTAATAGTAACCCTAACCCTAAAACTAACCCTAACCCGATCCTGAACTCTAACCCTAACCCTAAACCTAACCCTAATCCTAACCCGAACCCTAACCCGAACCCTAACCCTAACCCTTACCCTAACACTAACCCTAACCCTAAACAAAATCTTAATCCGCACCCTAACCATAGCCGTAAAACTAACCCTAACCCTAACCCGAACCAGAAACCTAACCCTAACTCGAACACGAAGCCGAACATGAACCCTAACCCTAACCCGAACCCTATTTGTAACCCTACCCCTAAACCTAACCCTAACCCTAAACCGAACCCGAAACTGAAACTGAAACCTAACCTGAACCCTAACGCTAACCATACCCCTAAAACTAACCCTAACCCTATCCCGAAACCAAACCCTAATCCTAACACGAACCCTAACCATAAAACTAACCCTAACCCTAATCCGAACCTGACCTTGAACCCGAAACCTAACCCTAACCCGAACCCTAAACCTAATCCGAACCCGAACCTGAACACGAATACAAACCCTAACCCTAACCCTAACCTGAACCCCAACCCTAACCCTAACACTAACCCTAATCCATACCAGAACCTGAAACCAAACCCTAACCTGAAACCCAACCCTAACCCTAACACTAACCCTAACCCGATCCCGAAACCCAAACCTAACCCTAAGCCTAACCCTAAACCCAACCCTAACCCGAAACCTAACCCTAATGCTAACACTAACCGAACCTAACCCTAACCCTGACCCTAATCCGAGCCCGAACCCGAAACCGAACCCTAACCCTAGCCCTAACCCAAAAACTATCCATTACCCGAACCCTAACCCGAACGCTAACCCTAACCCTAACACGAAGCCGAACACGAACCCTAACCCTAACCCGAACCCTAACCCTAACCGTAACCCTAAACCTAACCTAACCCTAAACCGAACCCGAACCTGAAGCCGAACCCTAACCTGAACCCTAAACCTAACACTAACCCGAATCCGAAACCTAACCCTGACCCTAACCCTAACTCTAACCCTAAATCTAAACCTAACGCTAAGCCTAACAATAACCATAACACTAACCGGAACCCTAACCTGAACCAAAACCCTAACCCTAACCCTAAACCTAACTCTAACTCTAACCCGAAACCTAACTCTAAACCTAACCCTAACCCGAACCCGAACCCGAACTTGAAGCCTAACCCTAATCCTAACCCTAATCCTAACACGAACCCTAACCCTAAACACAAATTGAATCCGAAACTGAACCTGAACCCTAACCTGAACCTGAACCCTAATCCTAACCCTAACCCTAACCCGAACCCTATCCCTAACCCTAACTTTAACCGAACCCTAACTCTAACCTTAACCCTAACCCGAACCAGAACTCGAACACGAATGCTAACCCTAACCCTAACCCGAACACTAAACCTAACCTGAACGCGAACCCGAACCCTAACGCTAACCCAAACCCTAACCCTAACCATAACCATAACCCTAACCCTAACCCTAACCCGAACACTAACCCTAACCTGAACCCAAACCCGAACACTAAACCTAACCCTGAACCTAACCATAACTTGAACCCTAAACCTAACCCTAACCCTAATATGAACCCTAACTCTAACCCTTACCCGAACCCTAATCCTAACCCTAACCCTAACCCTAATCTTAACCCTAACCCTAAACCTAATCCGATACTGAAACCGAACCTTAACCTGAATGCTAACCCTAACCTTAATCCTAACCCTAACCTGAACCCGAACCCTAACCTAACCCAAACCCTAAACCTAAATCTAACCAAAACCCTAACCTTAACACTAACACGAACCCTAAACCTAATCCGAACCCTAACCCTAAACCTATCCCTAAACCGAACCCTAACCCTAACCTTAACCCTAACCCTAACCCTAATCCTAAACCGAAGCGTAAACCTAACCCTAACCCTAACCATAACCCGAACCGTCATCCTAACCCTAACCCTTACCTGACCCTAACCCTAACCCTAACCCTAACCCGAACCCTAAACCTAATCCGAAACCTAACCCTAATCCTAACCCTAACCCGAACCCTAACCTTAACCCTAACCCTAACCCTAACCCTAACCCTAATCCTAATTCGATCCCTAACACTAACCCTAACCCTGACAGGAATGCGAACCCTAACACGAAACCAAACCCAAAACTGAACCCGTAACCTAACTCTAACCCTAACGCTAACCCAAACCCGAATACTACCCCTAACCCTAACCCAAAACAGAATCCTTAACTCAACCCTAACCCGAACCCGAAACCGATCCCTAACCCTAACCCTAACCCGAATCCTAAATCTAAATATAAACCTAACACTAACAAGAACCCGAACCTGAACCCGAACCCTAACATGAACACTAACCCTAACCCTAACCCTAACCCTAACCCGAACCCGAATCCTAATCCTAACCCTAACCGGAACCCGAAACCTAACCCTAAACCAAACCCGAACCCTAACCCTAACCCTAACCATAACCCGAAACCGAACCCTAACCCTAATCGTAACCCAAATCCTAACCCGAAACCTAACCCGAACCCTAACCCGAATACGAATTTGAACCCGAACCCTAACCTGAACTTTAACCCTATCCCTTACTGGAACCCTAACCCTAACCCTATCCCGAACCCGAACCACAACCCTAACCCTAATCCTAACCCTAAACCTGACACTCACCCTAACCCGAACCCTAATCCGAACCATAACACGAACCCTAAACCTAACCCTATACCTAACCGTAAACCGTTCCTGAAACCGAACCCTAACCCTAAGCCTAACACTAACTCTAACACTAACCTGAACCCTAACACGAATCCGAACCCTAACCCTAACTCTAACCCTAACCCTAAACCTAACCCTAACCCTAACTCTAACTCTAACCCTGACCAGAACTCTAAACATAACCTTAACCGTAACCCAAACCCTAACCCAAACCCTAAGCCGAACCCTAACCCTAACCCTAACCCTAAACCGATCCCTATCCCTAACCCTAAACCTCACCAGAACCCGAACCCTAACACTAACCAAAACCCCTACCTGAAACCGAAACCTAACCCTAATCCTAACCCTAACCCAAAATTGAATCCTAACCCTAACCCTAACCCGAACCCGAAACTTAACCCTAAACCGAACCAGAACTCTAACCTGAACCCTAACCCTAAACCAAACCCGAACCCGAAACCGAACCCTAACAAGAACCCTAATCCGAATCCTTACCCCAAACCTAACACTAAACCCTAAACTGAACCCGAACCTGAACACGAACCCCAACCTGAACCCTAACCCTAACCCTAACACTAACATTAACCCGAACCCGAACCCTAACCCTAACTTGAAACCTAACCCTAACCTGAACCCTAACCCTAACCCACAACCGAAACCTAACCCCAACCCAAACACGAACCCGAACCCTAACCCTAAACCAAACTGTAACCCGAATCCGAACCAGAACCCTAACCCTAAGCATAACAAGACCATAACCCTAACCTTAACCCTAACACTAACCCGAACCCGAACCCGAACCCTAAACTTAACCCGAAACCTAACCCTAAGCATAACTCGAACCCTAAACTGAATCCTAACCCTAACCGGAACCCGAACCGGAAATCTAACCCTAAACCTAAACCTGACCCTAACCTTAATGTTAAACTTAACCCGAACTGGAACCTAACCGTAACCATAACCCTAACCCGAACCCTAACCCTAACCCTAACCCGATCCTGAACCCTAACCTTGAACCTAACCATAGCCTGAACCCTAACCCTAACCCTAATCCTAACCCTAACCTTAACCCTAAATCTAACCCTAACCGGAACCCTAACCCTAACCCGAACCCGAACCCCAATCCTAACCATAACACTAACCCTAACCATAATCCTAATCCGAATGCTAACCCTAACCCTAACCCTAACACGAACCTGAACCCTAAAACTAACCCAAACCCTAACCCGAACCCGAAACCTAAACATAACCTAAACTCTAAACATAACCTTAACCGTAACCCGATCCCTAACCCTAACCCACACCCGAACCCTAACCCTAAACCGAACCAGAACTCTAACCCTAACCCTAACACTAACCCTAATCCTAACCATAAACCTAACCCTAACCCTAACCCTAACCCTAACACTAACCCTAACCCTAACCCTAACATGAACCCTAACCCTAATCCTAAGCCTAACCCTATCCCGAACGCGAACCCGAATCCGAAACCTAACCTTAACCCTAATCCTAACCCTAAACCTAACCCTATCCGAACCCGAACGCGAACTAGAAACCGAACCCTAACCTTAACCGTAACCCGAACCCTAATCCTAACGGAACCCGAACCCTAACCCTAACCCTAACTTGAAACCTAACCCTAAACTGAACCCTTACCCTAACCCTACACCGAACCTTAACCCTAACCCTAACCATAACCCAAATCCTAACCCTAACCCTATCCCGAACCCCAACCCGAATCCGAAACGTAACCTTAACCCTAACCCTAACCCTAACACTATCCAAACACTAACCCTAACCCTATCCGAACCCGAACCCGAACAAATAACCGAACCCTAACCCTAACCATAACCCGAACCCTAACCGTAACCCTAACCTGAAACCTAACCCTAAACGGAACCCGAACCCTAACCCTAACCCTAACTTGAAACCTAACCCTAACCTGAACCCTTACCCTAACCGTAAACCGAACCCTAACCCTAACCCTAAGCCTAACCCTAACCCTAAAACTAACCCTAACAAGAACCCGAACCCTAACCCTAACACTAACAATAGCCTGAATCCGAAACAGAAACCTAAGCCTCAGCATAACCCGAAACCTAACCCTAACCCTAACGCTAACACTAACCCGAACCCGAACCCTAACCCTAACCTTTATCCGAAACCTAAACCTAAGCATAACCCTAAACCTAAATCGAATCCTAACACTAGCTGTAACCGGAACCCCAAATCTAACCCTAACCCTAACCCTAACCCTAATCTTAACCTTAACCCGAACCTGAACACTAACCCTAACCCGAATCCTAACCCTACCCCTAACACTAACACGAACCAGAACCCTAAACCTAACACCCGAACCTTAACCTGAACCCGAATCCTAAACATAACCCTAACCCGAACCCTAAACCTAAACCTAACAAGAACCTGAAACCTAACCCTGAACCTAACCATATCCTGAACCCTAACCCTAAACTTAACCCTAACCCTAACCCTAACCCTAACTCTAAACCTAACCGGAACCCTAAAACTAACCCTAACCCGAACTCTAATCCTAACCCTAACCCTAACCCTAAACCTAACCCTAAACTGAAGCCGAACCTGAACTCGAAACCTAACCTGAACCCTAACCCTAACCTTAATCCGAACCCTATCCCGTATCCGAACCATAACATAACGCAAAACCTAAACCTATCCCTAACCCTAATCCTAACCCTAACCAGAACCTGAACCCGAACATAACCTGAACCTAACCCTAAACCTAACCCTAAAGCTTACCCTAACCCGAACCCTAACCCTAAAATTAACCCTTACTGAACCCTAACACTACCGTATCCCTAAGCCTAAAACAAACCCGAACCCTAACACTTATCCGAATCCTAATCCTAACCTTAACTCTAACCCAAACCCTAAACCTAATCCGAACACGAACCCGATCCCTAACCTTAACTCTAACACGAACCCTAACCCTAACCCTAACCCTAACCCTAACCCTAACCCTAACCCTAAACCTAACCCTAACACTAACCCGAACCCGAAACCTAACCCTGAACCTAACCATAGCCTGAACCCTAACCCTAACCCTAATCCTAACCCTAACCTTAACCCTAACACTAAACCTAACCAGAACCCTAAACCTAAACCTAATACTAACCCTAACCTTAATCCTAAGATTAAACCTAACCGGAACCCTAACCCTAACCCTAACCCGAACTCTAATCCTAACCCTAAACCTAACCCTAAACCTAACCCAAAACCGAACCCGAACCTGAACCCGAACCCTAACCTGAACCCTAACCCTAACCAAAACCGATCCCTAACCCGAACACGAACCCTAAATTAAACCAAACCCTAAACCTAAGCCTAACCCTAACCCTAACCCTAACCCTAATCCTAACCCTAACCCGACCCATACCTAATCCGAAGCTAACCCTAAACCTAACACGAACCCGAAACCTAACCCTAAACCTAACCCCAACCCTAACCCTAACCCTAACCGGAACCGAACACCTAACCCGAACCATAACACGAACCCGAACCTGAACCCGAACACGAACCCTAACCCTAACCCTAACAAGAACCCGAACCCTAACCCTAACACTAACCCTAAACCTAACCCTAACCCGAACCCGAACCCTAAATCTTCCCTAATCAGAATCCGAACCCTAATGCTAACCCTAACCCGAACCCTAATCCTAACCCTAACCCTAACCCGAACCCGAACCCTAACCTTAACCCTAACACTAACCCTAATCCAAACACGAACCGAAACCCGAACCCTAACCTGAAACCCAAACATAACCCTAACCCAAACCCGAACCCAAACCCGAACCTTAACCCTAAGCCTAACCCTAAACCCAAACCTAACCCAAAACCTAATCCTAACGCTAACACTAACCGAAACCTAACCGTAACCAGAACCCGAACCCGAACCCGAACCCGAACGCTAACCCTAACCCTAACCCAAACACTAACCCTAACCCGATCCCTAACCCTACCCCTAACCCTAAATCTAACCCTAACCCTAAACCGAACCCGAACCTGAAGCCGAATCCTAACCTGACCACTAACCCTAACACTAACCCGAATCGGAACCCTAACCCTGACCCTAAACCGAAATCTAACCCTAAATCTAACCCTAACCCTACGCCTAACACTATCCCGAACACTAACCCGAACCCTAACCTGAACCAAAACCCTAACCCTAAACCTAAACCTAACACTATCCCTAACTCTAACCCTCACCGTAACCCGAACAATAAACCTAACTTTAACCTTAACCTGAACCCTAACCCTATCCCGAACCTGAACCCAAACACAAACCCTAACCCGAACCCTAACATTAACCCTAACCCTAACCCTAATCAGAACATGACCTTGAACCCGAACTCTAACCTGAACCGCAAGTATAAACCTAACCCTAACCCTAACCCTAAACCGAACCCGAACCCGAACCCAAACCCTAATGCTAACCCTAACCAAACCCTAACCCTACCCCTAACCCTAACCCTAACCATAACCCTAACACTAAGCCTAATCCGAACCTTAACCCTAACCCTAACCCTATCCCGAAACCGAAATTAACCCTAATCCTAACCCGTACCCGAACCCGACCCGAAACCGAACCCTAAGCATAACATGAACCCCAACCCGAACCTTAACCCTAATCCTAACCCGAACCCTAATCCTAACCCTAACCCTAACTCTAAACCTAACCATAAACCGAACCTGAACCTGAACACGAACCCTAACCTGAACCCTAAACCTAACCTTAATCCGATCCCTAACCCGAACACGAACCCTAACCTAAACCAAACCATAAAGCTAACCCTAACCCTAACCCTAACCCGAACCCGAACCCTAAACCTAATCTGAAGCCTAACCCTAAACCTAACCCTAACCCTAAATCTAACCCTAATGGGAACCCTAATTGTAACCCTAACCGAAACCCTAACCATAACCCGAACCCCAACCCAATCCTAACGCTATCCTGAACCCGAATACAAACTCTAACCCTAACCCTAACCCTATCCCGAACCTGAACACTAAACCTGACCCGAAACCTAACCCTAACCCTAACCTAAACCCTAATCCGAACCCGAAACCGAAACCTAACCCTAACCCTAAGCCTATTCAGAACCCTAACCCTAACCCTAACCCTAATCCTAAACCTAATCCTATCCCTAACCGTAACCCTAACCCTAACTCTAATCGTAACCCTAACCCTAACCCTAACCCTAACCCAAACCCGAATGCGAACACTAAACCTAACCCGATCCCTAAACCTAAGGATAATCCTAAACCTAAACCTAAACCTAACACTAACCCTAACCCAAACCAGAAACCGAAATCTAAACCTAACCCTAACCCTAACCCTAACCCTAATCCTAAACCGAACCCTAACCCTAATTCGAACCATAACCCTAACCCTAACCCGAACCAGATCCCGAACCCTACCCCGAATCCGATCCCGAACCCTCATCCGAAACCTAACCCTAACCCTAACCCCAACCCTAATTCAAAACATAACCCTAACCCTAACCATAACCCAAACCCTATCCCTAACCCTAAACCTAACCCTAACCCGAACCCTATCCCTAAACCTAAACCTAACCCTAACCCGAAAGCTAACCCGAACTCTAACCCTAAACACAACTCTACCCCTAACCCTAATTTTTACACGAACACGACCCGAACCCTAACAATAACCCTAACCCTACCCCAAATCCTAACCCGAACCCAAACAATAACTCTAACCTAATCCTAACCCTAACCCTTACCAGAACTCTAAACCTAACCCTAACCCTAATCCTAACCCCAACCCGGACCTTAACACTAACCCTAACCCGAACCCGAACCCTAAACATAACCCGAACCCTAACTGAAACATAACCCTAACCCTAACCCTAACCCTAACCCGAATCCAAACCCTAACCCTAACCCCGAATCGAACCCTAACCCTAAACAGAACCCTACCCTAACCCTAACCCTAAACCGAACCTGTACCCTAACCCTAACACTAACCCGAATCCTAACCCTCAACCTAACCCTAAACCTACCCCTAACCCTAAACAGAACCCGAACGTGAACCCGAACCCTAACCTGAACCCTAACCCTAACCCTAACATTAAATCTAACCCGAACCAGAACCAGAAAGCTAACCCTAAACCTATCCCTAACCCTAACTCTAACACGAACCGTAACCCTAACCCTAACCCTAACCCTAACCCTAACTCTAAACCGAACCCGAACCTGAACCCGAACCTTAAGTCGAACCCTAACCCTAACCATAACCCTAACACTAACACTAACCCTATCCCTAACCGTAACCCTAACCCTAACACTAACCCTAAACCTAACCCTAACCCTAAACGTAACCCTAACCCTAACCCTAACTCTAACCCTAATCCTAACTCGAATCCGATCCCTAAACCTAACACTAACCCTAACCCTAACCCTAACGATAATCCTAAACCTAACAATAAACATAACCCTAACCCTAACCCAAAAAAGAAACAGAAATCTAAACCTAACCATAACCCTAAACCTTTCCCTAACCCGAACCATAACCCTAACCCTAACCCTAAAGGAAAACTAACCCTAACACTAATCCTAAACCGAAACCGAACGCTAACTGTAACCCTAACTGGAACACTAACCCAAACCATAACACAAACAATAACCCTAAACCGAAACCGAAACTGAAACCGAACCCTAACCTGAACCCAAACCCTAACCCTAACCCGAAACCTAACCGTAACCCTAACCCGAAACCGATCCAGAACCCTAACCCTAACCCTAACCCGAAAACAAACCCTAACCCTAACCCTAACTACAACCCGAACCCTAACCAGAACCCGAAACCTAAGCCTAACCCGAAACCTAAGCCTAACCCTAAACCAAAACCTAACCATAACCCTAACCCTATCCATAAGCCTAAACTTAACTCTACCCTAACCCTAACCCAAACCTGAACCCTAACCCAAACCCTAACCCTATCCCAAAACATAACCCTAACCATAACTCTACCCCTAACACTAATTTTTACCCGAACACGACCCGAACCTTAACAATAACCCAAACCCTACCCCAAATCCCAACCCCAACCCAAACAATAACTCTAACCTAACCCTAACCTTAACCCTAAACAGAACCCTAAACCTAACCCTAACCCTAACCCTAACTCGAACCCGGACCT
The DNA here is from genome assembly GCF_045843805.1 of Urocitellus parryii. Classification (NCBI taxonomy): domain Eukaryota; kingdom Metazoa; phylum Chordata; class Mammalia; order Rodentia; family Sciuridae; genus Urocitellus; species Urocitellus parryii. The sequence continues at coordinate 122,607,932 of NC_135535.1, read as the reverse complement.
TAACACTAACACTAACTTGAACCCGAACCCGAAACCTAACCCTAAACCTAAGCCTAATTCTAACCAAAACCTAACCCTAACCCTAACCCTAACCCTTACCCGAACCCGACCCGAACCATAAACCTAATCCTAATCATAACCCGAACCCTTTCCCTAACCTGAACCTGAACCCTAAACCTTACCCTAACCCGAAACCTAACCCTAACTGTAACTCTAACAATTACCCGAACCCGACCCGAACCATAACCCTAACATTAATCATAACCCGAACCCTAGCCCTACCGCAATCCCGAACCCTAACCCGACCCTAACCTGAAACCGAACCCTAACCCTAACCCTAACCCGATCCAGAACCCTAACAAGAACCCGAACCCGAACCATAACCCTAACCGTAAACGTAACCCTAATATTAACCCTAACCCTAACCCTAACCCTAACCTAGCCCTAAAACTAACCTAGCCCTAACACTAACCCTAACCCTAAATCTAACCCTAACCCGAATCCTGACCCTAACCCAAACTCGAACCCTAACCCTAAATCAAACCCTAAGCCTAAACCTAACCCGAAACCTAACCCTAACACTAACCCTAACCCTAACCCTAACCCGAATGCGAACCCTAACCCTAACCCTAAATCTAACCCTAAGCCTAAACCTTACCCGAAAGCTAACCCTAACCCTAATCCAAACTCTAACCCTAAACCTAACCCTAACCCGATCCCTGTCCCTAACCCTAATCCTAACCTTAACCCTAACCCGAACCCTAACCCTTACCCGAACTCAAAACCTAACCATAACCCAAACCCAAACTCTAACCCTAACCCTAACCCAAACCCTAACCCAAACTCGAACCCAAAACCTAAAACTGACCCTAACCATAACCTGAACCCTAAACCTAACCCTAGCCCTAATCCTAAACCTAACCCTAACCCTAAATCTAAACCTACCCCATACCTAAACAGAACCCTAACCCGATCCCTAACTCTACCCTAACCTGAACCTTAACACGAACCCTAACCTGAACACTAAACCTAACCCTAACCAGAACCCTAGCCTGAACCAGAACCCTAAACCTAAACCAAACCCTAAACCTAACCCTAAACGTAACCCAGACCCCAGCCCTAACCATACCCCGAACCCTAACCCTAACCCTAAACCTAAAACTAACCAGAACACTAACCCTAACCCTAACCCGCAGCCTAACCCTAACCCTAACCCTAACCCTAACACTAACCAGAACCCTAAAACTGACCCTAACAATAACCTGAACCCTAAACCTAACCCTAGACCTAACCCGAACCCTAACCCTAAATCTAACCCTAACCCATTCCCTGAACCTAACCCAAACCCTAACCCTAACCATAACCCGAACCTGAACCCAAACCCCAACCTGAACCCTAAACCTATCCCTAACCCGAACACTAACCTGAAACCAAACCCTATCCCTAAACCAAACCCTAAACCTAACCCTAATCCTAACCATAACACTAACCCTAACTGGAACCCTAATCCGAACCCGAACCCAAAACCTAACTGTACCCCAAACCCTAACCCTAAACATAACCCTAGTCCTAAACCTAACCCTAACCCGAACCCTAACACTAACACTAAACCTAAACCTAACCTGAACCCGAACCCGAACCCTAACCCTACCCCTAACCCTAACCCTAATCCTAATCCGAACCCTAAACCTAACCCTAACCCTAACCCGAAACCGAACCCTAACTCTAACTCTAAAAATTACCCGAACCCGACCCGAACCATAACCCTAAACCTAATCATAACCCGAACCCTAACCCTACACCAATCCCGAACCCTAACCCTACCCTAACCCGAAACCAAACCCTAACCATAACCCTAACCCGAACCAGAACCGTAACCCGAACCCGAACCCAAACCCGAACCCTAACCGTAACCCTAACCCTAACCCGAACCCTAAACCTAACCCTAACCCTAACCCCAACCTAGCCCTAACACTAACCCTAACCCTAAACCTAAACTTAACCCGAACCCTAATCCTAACACTAACCCTAACACTAACCCTAACCCTAAACCGAACCCGAACCTGAACCCGAATCCTAACTTGAACCCTAAACGTAACCCTAACCCAAATCCTATCCGGAACCCGAACCCTAACCCTAACCCAAACCATAAACTTAACCCCTAACCCTAACCGTACCCAGAACCCTAACCCTAACCCTAAACTAACCCTAACCGTAACCCTAACTCTAAGCCTATCCCGAACCCAAAGCCTAACCCTTATCTGAACCCGAACCCTAACACTCACCCTAATTCTAACCCTAAACCGAACCTGAACCCGACCCCGAACCCTAAAAATTAACCCTAAGCCTAACCCGAACCATAATCCTATCCCTAACCCTAAACCGAACCTGAACCTGAACCCGAACCCTAACCTGAACCCTAAACGTAACCTTAACCCGAATCCTATCCGGAATCCGAACCCTAACCCTAACCAAAACCCTAAACTTAACCCCAACCCTAAGAGTACCCGAACCCTAACCCAAACCCTACACTAACCCTAACCCTAATCCTAACCCTAACCCTAAGCCTAACCCGAACCCAAAGCCTAACCCGAACCTGAACCCGAACCCTAACCCTCGCCCTAACCTTAACCCTAAACTGAACCTGAACCCGACCCCGAACCCTAACCTTAACCATAAGCCTATCCCGAACACTAAGCCTAACCCTAACCCTAACCTAACACTAACCCTAACCCTAACCCAAACCCTAAACTTAACCCCAACCCTAACCATACCCCAAACCCTAACCCTAACCCTAACCCTAACCCTAAGCCTAACCCGAACCCAAAGAATAACCCTAACCTGAACCCGAACCCTAACCCTCACCCTAACCCTAACCCTAAACCGAACCTGAACCCGCGCCCGAACCCTAACCTTAACCCTAAACCTAACCCTAACACTATGCCTAACCTGAACCCGAACCTGAAACTCAACCCGAACCCCAACTCTAACCCTAACCCAACACCTAACCCTAACCCTAAACCTAACTTAACCCAAACCCTAACATTAACCCTAAGCCTAACCCGAATCCTAAGCCTAACCCTAACCGTAAACCGAACCGTAACCCTAACCCTAACCCAAACCAGAAGCCGAACTCTAACCATAACCTTAACCATAACACTAAACATAACCCTAACCGTAACTATAACCAAAACAATAAACCTAACAATAACCCTACCCCTAACACTATCCCGAATTCAAACCCTAACTCTAACACTAACCCTAACCCTAACCCTAACCCTAAACCTAACCCTAACCCGAACCTGAACCCTAACACTAACCCTAACCCTTACCCTTACCCGAACCCTATCCCTGACCCTTACCCTAATCCTAATCCCAACCCTAAGCCTAACCCTAACCCTAACCCAAAATCGAACCATAACCCTAACCCTAACCCTTACCCGAACCCAACCCATAACTCTAATTATAATCATAACCAGAACCCTATCCTAAACTGAACCTCAAACCTAAAACTAACCCTAAGACTACCCGTAACCCTAACCCTTACCCGAACCCGACCCGATCCCTAATCCTAAACATAACCGTAACCCAAACCCTAACCCGAACCCGAACCCTAACCCTAACCCTAAACCTAACCCTAACCCGAAACCTAAACCTAAACCTAACCCTAACCCAAAGCCTAACCCGATCCCGAACCCTAACCCTAACCCTAACCGAACCCGAACCCGAATCCGAACCCTTACCCAAACCCGAACCCGAACCCTAACCCTTACCCTAACACTACTAGTAACCCTAACTCTTACCCGAGCACGACCCGAACCCTAACCCTAACCCTAACCCTAACCCAAAACTTAACCCGAACCCGAACACTAACTCTAACCCTAAACCTAACCCTAACCCGAACTATAAACCTAATCCTAACCGTAACCCTCACCTTAACTCTAACACTAACAGGAACCCTAAACCTAACCATAACCCTAAACCGAACCCTAACCCTAACCCTAATCCAAAACTTAACACGAACCAGAACCATAACTCTAACCCTACCACTAACCCTAAACCTAACTGTAACCCTAACCCTAACCCGAACCTGAATCCGAACCCGAACCCTAACCCTAACACTAACAATAAACCTAAAACTAACCGGAACCCTAACCTGAACCCGAACCCTAACCGTAACCCTATTACGAACCCGAAAGCTAAACCTAATTCTAACCCGAATTCTAAACCTAACTCTAAAACTAAACCTAACCCTAACCCGAACCCGAACCCTAACCTAACCCTAACCCTAAACCAAACCCGAACAAGAACCCTACTCTAGCCTAACCCTAACCCTAACCAGAACCCGAAACCTAACTCGAACCCTAACCCGAACCCGAACCCTAAACTTAAACCGAACCGTAATCCTAACCCTAACCCTAACTCTAAACCTAAACCTAACCATAAGCCTAACCCTAACCCAAAGCCTAAACCTAACCCTAACCCTAACCATAACGCTAACCCAAAAGCTAACCCGAACACTAACCGTAACCATAAACCTAAGCCTAACCCGAACCTAGACCCGAACCCTAACCTGAACCCTAACCCTAACCCTAACCCTAACCCTAACCCTAACCGAACCCTATCCTGAAAGCAAACCTTAACCCTAACCCTAACCTTAACCCTAACCCTTACCTAACCCTAAGCCTAACGCTAACACTAATCCGAACCCTAACCAGAACCCTATCCCTAACCCTAACACTAACCCTAAACGTAACCTGAAACCTAACCTGACCCAAACTCAAACTCTAACCATAACCAAAATCCAAACCCTAACCCTAAGCCTAAGCTTAACCATAAACCGAACCCAAACCTGAACCCGTACCCTAACCTTAACCCTAACCCTAACCCGAACACTAACCCGAACACTAACCCTAACTTTAACTCGAACTCTAACCCTAAACCTAACCTTAATCCTAAAACGAACCCAAACCCTGACCCGAACCCTAACCCTCAAACTAAACCTAACCCTAAACCTAACCCTAACCATAACTCTAACCCTAACCCTAACCCGAACACGAACCCGAACCCTAACCCTAACCCTTACCATAAACCTAAACCTAACCCTAACCCTAACCCTAACACTAACACTAATCCGAACCCTAACCAGAACCCTATCCCTAACCCTAACACTAACCCTAATCCTAACCCGAAACCTAACCCTAACCCGAACTCAAACCCTAACCATAAACCTAACCGTAACCCTAACCCTAACCCTAACCGTAATGCTAAACCGAACCCGAACCTGAACCCGAACCCTAACCTTAACCTAACCCTAACCCGAACACTAACCCGAACCCTAACCCTAAACCCAACCTTAATCCTAACCCGAATCCCAACCCTGACCCGAACCCTAACTCTCAAACTAACCCTAACCCTAAACCTAAGCCTAACTGTAACTCTAACCCTAACCCTAACCCTAACCTGAACCCGAACCCTAACCCTAACCGTAACCATAAACTTAAACCGAACCCGAACCCTAAACCTAACCCTAACCCGAACCATAACACTAACTCGAACCCTAAACCTAACACTAACCCTAACCCTAACCCTGACCCGAACACGAAACCTAAACCTAACATTAACCAGAACCTGTACACGAACCCGAACCCTAACACAAACACAAACCCTAACCCTAAACCTAACCCTATACCTAACCCTTACCAGAACCCTAACCCTGAGCTAACACTAACCCTTACCCAAACCCTAACCCGAATCCGAACACTAACCCTAAACCTAACCATAACCCTAACCATAAATCTAACCCTAACCTTAACCCTAACCTGAAACCTACACTAACCCGGACCCTAACACTAACCCTAACCCGAATCCAAACTGTAACCCAATCGCTAATCCTAACCCTAAGCCGAACCCTAACCCTAACCCATACCCGTACCCGATCCAGAACCCTACCCTAACACTAACCTGAACCCTAAATCTAACCCTCACCCTAACCCTAAACCTAACCTAATCCAAACCCGACCCCTAACCCTAACATTAATCCTAAACCTAATCCTAAGGCTAACCATAACCCGAACCTGAACCCTAAACCTAACCCTAACCCGAACTTGAAAACTAACCCTAACCCTAACCCTCACCAAACCCTGACCCTAACCCTAACCCTAAACCGAAACCTAAGCCTAACAGGAACCCTAACACTAACCCTAACTCTAACCCTAACCCTAAACCTAACCCTAACCCGAACCCGAACCTGAACCCCAACCCTAACCCTAAGCCGAACTCGAAACCTAACCCTAACCCTAACCCGAACCCTATCCATAACCCTAATCCTAACCTTAACCATAACCCTAACCCTAACCCTAACCGTAACCTGAACCCGATACCAAAACCTAACCCTAACCCTAATTCGAAACCTAACCCTAATCCTCACCCTAACCCTAACCCTAACACTGACAATAACCCTAACCCGAATCCAACAGCGACCCCGACCCGAACCCGAACAGTAACATTAACCCTAACCCTAACCCCTATCCGTAAACCCAAACACTAAACCTAACCCCAACCCTAAACCTAACCCTAGCCTGAACCCTAACCTAACACTAACACTAACCCTAACCCGAAACCTAACCCTAACCCAAACCATAAGCCTAACCCGAACCCAAAGCCTAACCCTAACCTGAACCCGAACCCTAACCCTAAACCAAACCCTAACCCTAAACCGAACCTGAACCCGAACCGAACCCTCACCCTAACTCTAAGCCCAACCCAAACCCTAAGGTTAATACTAACCCTAACTGTAACATTAACCCTAACGAGAACCCAAACCCGAAACTGAACCCGAACCCAACTCTAAACCTAACCTACCCCTAAACCTAGCCCTAACCCTAACCGAACCCTAACCCTAACACTAACCCTAAGCCTAACCCGAACCTAAGCCTAACCCTAACCGGAAACCGAACCCTAACCCTAACCCTAACCCTAACCCGAACCCAAACTCTAACCATAACCCTAACCCTAAACCTAAACCTAAACCTTACCATAACCGTAACCATAACCATAACAGTAACCCTAACCCTAACCCTACCCCTAACCCTATCCCGATCCCGAACCCTAACACTAACCCTAACCCTAACCCTAACCCTGACCCAAACCAGAACACGAACCCGAACCCTAACCCTAACCCTAACCTGAACCCTAACCCTAACCCTAACCCGAACCCGAACCAGAACCCGAACTCTAACCCTAAACCTAACCCTAACTCTAACCGTAACCCTAATCCTAACACTAACCCTAAGCCTAACCCTAACACTAACCCTAATCCAAACCATACACCGAACCTCAATCCGAACCCTAAACATAACCCTAAGCCTAATCCTCACCCTAACTCTGACCCTAACCGTAACCCTAACCCTAACCCTAACACTAATCCGAACCCGAACCTGAACTGGAACCTGATCCCGAACCGAAACCTTAACCCTAAACCTAACCCTAACCCTAACCCTAACCCTAACCCTAACCCTAACCCGAACCCTAACCCTAAACTGAACCAGTACCCGACCCTGAACACTAACCCTAACACTAACACTAAGCCTAACACTAACCCTAACACTAATCCGAAACCGAACATGAACCCTGTCCCTAACCCTAAACCTACCCTTAAAACCTAACGCTAACCCTAACCCTAACCCTAACCCTAACCCTAACAGTAACCCGAACCCAAACGCTAACCGGAACCCGAATCCTAACCCTAACCCGAAGCCTAACTCTAACCCTAACCCTAACCCTATTCCTAACCCTTACCCGACACTAACCCTAACCCTAACCCTAACCCTAACCCTAACGCTAACCCTAAACAGAACCCTAACACGAACCGGAATCCTAACCCTAACCCTAACGCTAATCCTAAACCTAACCCTAACACTAACACAAACCGTGTTTGATTTAGAGTTCCAACTACATGTATACATATAGGAAAAAACAGAGTGACACCTAAAAATGAAAATGGTTACTGTAAACGAACGGTTTAACCTAGAAGAACAAAATTTGTTAAGCCATGTGGTATTGGTGTACTGATCATTACCTGCAATTATCATCAAGATTGAGTGAAAAAACGTTTGCTGAGATTTCAGGAAACTCGTAGTTTTTTGGAAGCTTGGCAACTCCTTTCAATTACAGCGATTTTCGTCAGTCTCTGCTTGGGGCTACTTCAATAGGAAATAATGCATAGAGATTGAATTTGGAACTACTTTCTGGTGCCAAGTTTCAAAGAGCTAGCACAAACTATGGTTGATTTAGATTTCCAAATACATGTATCCATATAGATGCAAACAGAGTGACACCTAAAAATAAAAACGGTTACTGCAAACGAACGGTTTAACCTGGAAGAACGAAATTTGGTGAGCCAAGTGGGATTGGTGTACTGATCATTACCTGCAAGTATCATCAAGATTGGGTGAAAAAAATGTTTGCCAGAGCTTTCAAGAAAACTCTTTTTTGGAAGCTTGGCAAACCCTTTCAATGAAAGTGATTTTCGCCAGTCTCTGCATAGGGCTACATCAATAGGAAACAAACCATAGCGATAAAAGTTAGAACTACTTTATAGTACCAAGTTTCAAAGAGCTAGCACAAACCGTGATTGATTTAGATTTCAATCTACATGTATCCATATAGGAGAAAACAGAGTGAAACCTAAAAATGAAAACGGTACTACAAACGAACGGTTTAACCTAGAAGAACGAAATTTGGTGAGGCAAGTGGGATTGGTGTACTGATAATTACCTGCAAGTATCATCAAGTTTGGGTGAAAAAATGATTGCTTAGATTTCAGGAAACTCGTAGTTTTTTGGAAGCTTGGCAACCCCTTTTAATGAAAGTGATTTTCGTCAGTCTCTGCTTGGGGCTACTTCAATATGAAACAATCCATAGAGATAGAATTTGGAACTACATTATTGTGCCAAGTTTCATAGAGCTAGCACAAACCGTGTTTGATTAACAGTTCCAACTACATGTATCCATATAGGAAAAAACAGAGTGAAAACTAAAAATGAAAATTTTTATTGCAAACGAACGGTTTAACCTAGAAGAAAGAAATTTGGTGAGCCAAGTGCGATTGGTGTACTGATCATTACCTGCAAGTATAATCAAGATTGGGTGTAAAAATGTTTGCTGATATTTCAGGAAACTCATAGATTTTTGGAATCTTGGCAACCCCTTTTAATGAAAGTGATTTTCTCCAGTCACTGGTTAGGGCTACATCAATAGGAAACAAACCACTGAGATTGAACTTGGAACTACTTTATTGTACCATGTTTCAAAGAGCTAGCACAAACCGTGTTTGATTTAGGTTTCAATCTACATGTATCCATATAGGAGAAAAGAGTGAAACCTAAATATGAAAACGGTTACTGCAAACGAACGGTTTAACGTAGAAGAACGAAATCTGGTGAGCCAAGTGGGATTGGTGTAGTCATCATTACCTGCAAGTATCATAAAGATTGGGTGAAAAAATGTTTGCTGAGATTTCAGGAAACTCGTAGTTTTTTGGGAGTTTGGCAACCCCTAACCCTAACCGTAACCCTAACGCGAAATCGAACCCTAAGCCTAACCCTCACCCTTACCCGAACACGACCCGAACCCTAAACCTAACCCTAACAATAACCCGAACCCTAACCCGAAACCTAAACCTAACCCTAACCCTAAACATAACCCTACACCTAACTCTAAACCTAACCCTAACCCTAAACCTAACCCTAACCCTAAGCCGAATACTAACCCTAACCCTAACCCTAAACAGAACCCTAACACTAAACCAAACCCTAACCCTAACCATAACCCTAACCCGAACCCGAACCCGAACCCTAACCCTAACCCTAAACCGAATCCGAACCCTAACCCTAAGAGTAACCCTTACTCGAACCCGACCCGAACCCTAAACCTAACCCTAACCATAACCCGCACCCTAACCCGAACCCTAAACCTAATCCTAAACCTAAACCTAACCCTACCCCTAACCCTCATCCTTACCTGAATCCGACCCGAACCCTAAACCTAATCCTAAACCTAACCCTAACCCAAACGCTAACCCTAACCCTAACCCTAATCCTAATAAGAACCCTAACACTAACCCGAACGCTAACCCTAACCCTAACCCAAAACCTAACCCTAACCCTAATCTGAACCCTAACCCTAACCCAAAATCTAACCCTAACCCTAAACTGAACCCCAACCTGAACCCTAATGCTAACCCTAAACCTAATCTGAACCCGAACCCTACCCCAAACTCGAACCGTAACCCTAACACGAACCCGAATCCGAACCCTAACCCTAACCGAAACCCAAACCCAAACCCTAACCCTAACCCTAAACCTAACCCTAACCATAAGACTAACCCTAAAACTAACCCGAACCCTAAACCTAACCCTAAACCTAAGCCTGACCTGAACCTGTACCCGAAACCTAATCATAACCCGAACCCTATCCCTAACCCTAACACTAAACCTAACCCTAACCCGAACCCGAACCCTAACCCTAAACCTAACCCTAACCCTAACCGAACCCTAATGCTAACCCTAAACCTAATCCTAAACCAAACCCGAATCCTAACTATAACCCTAACCCCAACACGAACCCTAACCTTAACAATATGCAAACCCGAACCCAAACCCTAACCCTAACCAGAACCCAAACCCTAACCCTAAACCTAACCCAATCGTAACCCTAACCCTAACCCTACACCTAACCCTAACCCTAACCCAAACCCGAACCTGAACCCGAACCTAACCTGAACCCGAACCCTAACCTGAACCCTAACTCTAACCCTAATGTTAAACCGAACCCAAAACCGAACCAGAAAGCTATCCCTAATCCTACCCTAAACCGAAACCTAACCCTAACCCTAACACTAACCGAAACCTAACCCTAACCCTAACCCTAACCTGAACCCGAACCCGAACCCTAACCCTAACCCTAAACTTAAAATGAAACCTAACCCTAAAACGAACCCGAACCCGAAAACTAACGCTAAATCAAACACTAACCCTATCCCTAACCCTAACCCAAAACCTAACCCAAACCCCACCCCGAAACCTATACATAACCCGAACCCTAACCCTAACCCTAAACCTAACCCTAACCATAACCCTAACCATAACTTTAACACTAACACTAACCTGAACCCGAACCCGAACCCTAACCTTAACCCTAACACTAACCCTAACCCTATCCCTAACCATATACCGAATCATAAACCTAACTGGAACCCTAAACCGTACCTTAATTCTAACCCTAACACTAACAATAATCCTAAACTTAAACCGAACCAGATCATTAACCCTAACCCGAACCCTAACCCTATCCTTAACATTAACCCTAACCCTGACGCGAACCCGAACCCGAACCCTAACCCTAACTCTAACCGTAACCCTAACCCTAACCCAAAACCGAACCCTAAACCTAACCATAACCCTAACCCTAATCCTAACCCTAATCCGAAAACTAAAACTAAAAGTAACCCTAACCCGAACCTTATCCATAACCGTAACCCTAACCCTAAACATAACCCGAACCTTAACACTAAACCGAAACATAACACTAACCCTAACGCAAACCCTAACCCTAAACCTAACCCGAACCTGAACCCTAACCCTAACCCTAACCCTAAACCGACCCCTAACCCTAACCCTAACCCTAAACCTTACCCTAACCCTAACCCCAACCCTAACCCTAAACTGAACCTGAACCCTAAACCTAACCCTATCCAAACTCTAACCCGAAAACGAACACTAAACCTAACCCAAATCCTAAACCTAAACCTAACCCTAACCCTAAACCTAACCCTAACCCAAACCATAATCCGAACTCGAACCCTAACTCTAACCGTACACCAAACCATAAACCTAACAGAAACCAAAACATTAACCCGAACATAACCCCAAAACGAACCCTACACCTAAACCAAACCCTAACCCTAACGCTAACCCTAACCCTAACCCTAACTCTAACCCCAAACTTAACCCTAACCCTTAACCTAATCCTAAACCGAACCCTAACCTTAAACCTAACCCTAATCCTAACCCTAATTCTAATTCGAACCCTAACCGTAACCCTTTCACTAAACCGAACCCAAACCCTAGCCCTAACCCTTACCAGAACCAGACCCGAACCTTAACTGTAACCCAAACCATAACCTGAAACCTAACCCTAACCCGAACCCGAACCCTAAACAAAACCCTAACGCAAATCCGAAACCGAACCTGAATCCTAACCCTAACCCTAACCGGAACCCTAAACCTAAACCTAAGTCTAACCCTAATCCTAATCCGAACCCAAAACCTAACCCTAACCCTAAACCAAACACTAACCCTAACCCTAACCTAAAACCGAACCCTAACCCTATCCCTAACCCTATCCCTAACCCTTAACCGAACCGATATCCTAACCCTAACCCTATCCCCAACCCTAACGCTAACCGTAATCCTAACGCTAAACCTAACCCTAATACTAACTGTTACCCTAACCGTAACCCTATTACTAACCCGAACCAGAACCAGAACCCTAACATTAACCCTAACCCTAAAACAAACTCTAACCCTAACACTAACCCTAACCCGAACCCTAACCCGAACCCGAACACTAACCCTAACCCTAAACCAAAACCTAACACTAACCCTATCCCTAACCCTAATGGTAAGCCTAACCCTAACCCTAACCCTAAACCTAACACGAACCCGAAACTTAACACTAAATCTAACCCTAACCCTAACCCGATCCCGAACCTGAACCGGAACCCTAACCATAACCCGAACCCCTAACCCTAACCCTAACCCTAACCAAAACCCGATTCCTAAACCTAACCCGAACCCTAACCCGAAACCTAACCCTAACCCTAACCCTACCCTAACACTAACACTAACCCTAAACCAAATCCTAACCCTAACCCTAACCCTAACCATAACCCAAATCCTAACCCTAACCGGAACGCGAACCCAAACCCTAACCCTAACGCTAAGCCTATTCCTAATCCTAACCTTAACGCGAACAAGAACCCTAACCCAAACCAGAACCCTAACCGTAACCCTAACCATAACCCAACACTAACCCGAACCCTAACCCTAATCCTCACCCTATCCCTAATCCTATCCTTAACCCGAACTAGTACCCTAACCCTAACCCGATCCCTAACTGTAACCTTAACCGTAACCCTAACCCTAACCCGAAACCCTGACCCAACCCTAAACCTAACCTGAACCAGAACCCTAACCCTAAACCTAACCCTAACCCTAACCTGAACCCTAACCGTAAACCTAACCGTAACCCTAACCCTAACCCGAACCCGAACCGTACCCTAACACTATCCCGACCCGAACACTAAACCTAACAGACAACCTAACCCAAACCCGAACCCGAACCTGAACCTTAACCTTAACCCTAACCCTAACCATCACCCTAAACCTTACCCTAACCCTAACCCTAAGCAGAACTCAAACCCTAACCCTAACTCTAACCCAAACCCTAACCCTAACCCGAACCCTAAACCTAACGCTAACCCTAACCCTAACCCTAATCCAAACCCTAACCCTAAACCTAACCCTAAACCGAACCCTATCCCTAACCCTAACACTAACCCTAAACCGAACCTGAACCCTAACACAGAGACGAACTCGAACCCTAACCATAACCCTAACCGAACACTGACGGTAACCCTAAAACTAACACTAAACCGAAACCGAACCTGAAACCTAACCCTGACCCTAACCATAAGCTGAACCCTAACCCTAACCTAACCCTACCCTAAGCCAAACCCTAATCCTAATTCGAACCCTAACCCTAACCATTTCCCGAAACCGAACCCTAAACCTAACCCTAACCCTTACCCGAACCCGACCCGAACCCTAACCTTAACGCTAACCATAACACGAACCCTAACACTAACCCGAAACCTAACCCTAACCCTAAACCTAACACAACCACTAACCCAAAACATAACGCGTACCCGAACCCTAACCCTAACCCTAAACCTAATCCTAATCCAAACACTAACCCTAACCCTAACCTGAACCCGAACCCTAACAATAACCCTAACCTGAACCCTAAACCGAACCCTAACACTAACCCTAACCCTAATCCTAACTCGAACCCTAACGCTACCACTAACCCTAATCCAAATCTGAACCCAAAACCTAACCCTAACGCTAAACCTAACACTAACCCTAACCCTAACCTAAAACCGAAACCTAAACCTAACCCTAACCCTAATCCTAATCCGAACCCAAAACCTAAACCTTACCCAAATCCTAACCCTAACCCTAACCCTACCCCAACCTCGATCCCGCACCCAAACCCTAACCCTATACCTAATCTGAACCCTGACCCTAAGCCTAACCCTAACCTGAACCCGAACCCTAATCTTAATCCTAACTCAAACCCTAAGCCTAACACTAACCCTAAACCTAACCCGAACCCGAACCCTAACCCTAACCCTAACCCTAGACCGAACCCTAACCCTAACCCTAACCCTAACCCGAATCCGAACCCGAACCCGAACCCTAACCCTAACCATAACTCTAATCCTAATCCGAACCCAAAAGCTAACCCTAACCCTAAACCTAATACTAACTCTAACCCTAACCTGAAACTGAACCCCAACCCTAACCCTAAGCCTAACCCTAACCCTAACCCTAATCCTAATCCGAACTCAAAACCTAACCCTAACCCTAATCCTAACCCTAACCCTAACCATAACCCTACCTCAATCCCGAACCCGAACCTGAACCCGAACCCTAACCTGAACCCTAACCATAAGCCTAAACCTAACCCGAACCCGAATCCTACCTAATCCTAACCCTAACCCGAACACTAACCCTAACCCTCAACCGAACATTAACCCTAACCCTACCCATAACCAAAACCCTATGCCTAAACCTAACCCTAAGCCTAACCCTAACACGAACCCAAACACTAACCCTAAACCTAGCCCTAACCCTAACCCAATCCCGAACCCGAACCCCAATCTTAACGCTAAACATAACCCGAAACCTAACCCAAACTCGAACCCTAACTCTAACCATAAACCGAACATTAACTCTAACCCTACCCATAACCCTAACCCTAATCCTAACCCTAACCCTAACCGTAACCCTACCTACATCCCGAACCCAAACCCTAACCCTAACCCTAATCCGAACCCTAACCCTAAGCCTGACCCTAACCCTAATCTGAACCCTAACCTCAACCCTAACCCGAAACCTAAACTTAACCCTAGCCCTAACCCTAACCCTAACCCGAACCCTATCCCGAACCAGAACACTAACACAAACCCTAAACCGAAACCTACCTAACCCTTACACTAACCCTAACCTTAATCGTTCCAGAAACTGAACCCCGAAACCTAACCTGAACCCCAACCATAACTCTCACCCTAACCCTAACCCTAACCCGAACCTGAAAGCGAACCCTAACCGCAACCCTAACCCTATCCCAACCCTAACCCGAAACCTAACCCTAACCCAAACCCTAAACCGAACCCAAATCCGAACCAGAACCCTAACCCTAATCCTAACCCGAACCCTAACCCTAACCCGAACCCTCACCCTAACCCTCACCCTAACACTAACCCTAACCTTAACAAGAACCCGAACCGAAACACGAACCCTAACCCAAACCCTAACCCTAAACATAACACTAAACCTAACCCTAACACTATACCGAACCGGAACCTGAACCCGAACCCTAACCTGAACCCTAACCCTAAGCCTAACTAACCCGAACCCGAACCCGAACCCTAACCCTAACCCGAACCATAACCCTAATCCTAAACTGAACATTAACCCTAACCCTACCCATAACCAAAACCCTAAGCCTCACCCTAACCCTAAGCCTAAGCCTAACACGAACCCGAACCCTATCCCTAACCCTAGCACTAAACCTAACCCGAACCCGAACCCGAACCCCAAACTTAACGCTAAACATAACCGAAAACCTAACCCAAACC